>NC_037677.1:51787648-51826700 GCF_003255815.1 Theropithecus gelada
AAAAAAAAAAAAAAAAAAAAAAAAAAAAAAAAAAACTAGCCGGGCGTGGTGGCGGGCGCCTGTAGTCCCAGCTACTCGGAGGCTGAGGCAGGAGAATGGCCTGAACCTGGGAGGCGGAGCTTGCAGTGAGCCGAGATCGCGCCACTGCACTCCAGCCTGGGTGACACAGCGCGAGACTCCGTCTCAAAAAAAAAAAAACTAGCCGGGTGAGGTGACGGGCGCCTGTAGTCCCAGCTACTCCGGAGGCTGAGGCAGGAGAATGGAGTAAACCCGGGAGGCGGAGCTTGCAGTGAGCTGAGATCCGGCCACTGCACCCCAGCCTGGGTGACAGAGCGAGACTTCATCTCAAAAACAAAACAAAACAAAACAAAACAAAACAAAAAAACAAGAAGAACAATACAGTGTCTGAGGTCATTTCCATCTGCAATTTGAATATGGCTATTATAAGCCCAAACGATAGCTTACAATGAAAAGTTGAAGGAAATCTTATTTTTTAAAATCTAAACTGGGGGATAAAGTAGACCCGAGAAAACTTGAGGTGTCTGATAGATTCCTGACAGGATCTATTTATCATATTCCTCCCATTTCCCTTGTTCACTACAGGGCAGAACAAGGACATCCGAGGCTACGTGAAGGATTTGTTCTGTCCTTTCTTCCTGTGACTCTGGTGTTTATTCACAGAATCCCCTGGTTCCTTCCTGCTTCTTATTGACTGTATTATTTCCTGCTCTTTTGAGCAGAAAGAAAATGGCCAGCTTCTGTGCTACCTGGCGCCACTCTTCCCCACCACATCTCTGTTGGACTTGTTCACCAGCTCTGAATCCTCCTCAAATTCACCCTCATTTCCCTAAGGTGCCCAGCGGGGATGAGTAACAAGGAGTGACAACTCACCCAGGTGGCTTTTGATATTGTTCGTGTGAGGAGTAACACTTTTCAAAGTGCATCATACACAGAATATGTAGGCAAGGGGAAGGCAATAGGTCATTGATTTTAAGTGATAAGCTGGGATAAACTTGAACCACTGTAGAGAATCGTGCACAAATTAGAGACACAGTGCATTAGTTGTTTTTTTTTTTCTTCCTCTCTATGATTTGTTGTTGTTGTGTTTGTTTGTTTGTTTTCTTTCTTTCCAACAGATTCAACTATTGTAGAACAGATTTAACTGTTATATGCTTCCAAATGATCTGAATATCAGAAAATGCTTTCCCTTGTGTCCAGAGTTGCAGGGCAGTCTTCTCCTGTTCATGAGAGAACCAAATATCCAGTCTTACTTTTTGGCAGCAGATTTGTGGTTTTGCAACAGGCTAACATGCAGAAACGTTGAAATGAAAAAGCCTTTGGAATAAGTGAGGGTCAGGAGACTTGCTCCTACTGATATTCATTCACTCATGTAATAAATATTTCTCTTTTATGTGTCCTGAGCCTCTTGTAAGTGTCAGGCATTCAAGATTGAACAAGCCCGTTTAGGTCCCTGTCCTGTCTTTATCCTATATTTATTTTCTGTTCTTTTCCACCCTGCTCTTTACCCAAGGAGCTGATTTCAGTGGGATACATTGCCTGGGTTTCCTTGCCCTCTGGCAGCTTCTGGTGGCAAATGGTAAAAGGGAAGTAGCAGAAAGAGAAAAGAAAGGACCAAGGATGTGGAGATAAAAGGGAGGGAGAACCCAATATCCTTAGCCTACTTCATCTTATACTTCTCTTCCATGACTCCTGTTCTCAACTGGACCTTGGGTATAACCATTCCGCTCCTTGTTCCTTCCGTTCTAATGGAGTAGCATTTCTTGATGGTTCTTTTAACTGTATCCATACTTGGGTAAATAATCCTTATGGGAAAGTCTCTCCAAAAGTCCCATCTGGGAATATCATCTGTTGCCTGGCAAGACCTGGACTGAAACCACTGAAATAAGAAACAGTATGCATAGTCTTTCTGCTGAATGTCTGCGCAGAGATGCACATGTTTCACCAGCAGAGCCCTGCCTCCATGGAAGGGGCCTGCGCTTATGAGCTGTCAGCGTCACGCTTGTGGGAATTTGAAATTTATCTAACAAATACCCATTGAGACCTAACTAGATGCATGATGGAAACAATGATAAGATTAGTATCTGCCTCTGGAAGCTCATTCTCTGGGGATAGAGTGTGAAACAGATATCACTGGAATGTGGTATGTTGAGGGCTACCAGAATGGGATGTACAGAGACCAAGGGAAGCAAATGATTAATCTTCTAGAGGTATGGAGGAGTTTGGTATAAATAAATATGTCACTGAAAATGGTATATTTCAGCTGAGACTTGAAGGATGAGTTAGAATCCACTAGACCACAAAGGGGATACTGGGTCAGGGGTAGTTGGTAAGCAGCACAGGGATGGAAGTGCCAGGAGAAGTAACCTTGTCTGTGAGGAAACAGGAGTAGGAAGGCCTGGAAAAATGGGGCGTATGTTCTTCTGTTGGAGGAAAAGCAAATGCACAGTAGAGAATGGTAGCGACAGAGGTTGTGGAGAGCGTCAGCACATGAGCTAAGAAAGGTGACAGGGGGTTGACCATAATGGGTCCTATAGGTCAGGTTGAACACTTTTATTCTGTTGGCTTTGAAAATACAAGTCATAATTAGGCAGTCAGGAATTCAATAATCCTATGTGTATTTTAGACATGTAAATCAGTGATATCTAGATGGAAGAACCAGTTACTGGGGGAACAGAGTGGCATCTTGGAGTCTTGCCTCTACCCTAGTTCCCCTTCTGAGCCATGAGTCTTACTTAATTTATAAAATGCTATTTAGCTGTTATACATCATAAGTGCTTACTGATTGTTTAGGGCCAGGCTTTATTGTGATTTGTTGAGGCATGCATTCTGATTGGCTTGTGCCCATGCCTTATCCTTGTAATATGATGCTTTTTCTTTTTATTTATTTATTTATTATTATTATAGTTTAAGTTCTAGGGTACATGTGCATAACGTGCAGGTTCGTTACATATGTATACTTGTGCCATGTTGGTGTGCTGCACCCATCAAGTCGTCAGCACCCATCAACTCGTCATTTACATCAGGTATAACTCCCAGTGCAATCCCTCCCCCATTCCCCCTCCCCATAATAGGTCCCAGTGTGTGATGTTCCCCTTCTCGAGTCCAAGTGATCTCATCATTCAGTTCCCACCTATGAGTGAAAACATGCAGTGTTTGGTTTTCTGTTCTTGTGATAGTTTGCTGAGAATGATGGTTTCCAGCTTCATCCATGTCCCTACAAAGGACACAAACTCATCCTTTTTTATGGCTGCATAGTATTCCATGGTGTATTTGTGCCACATTTTCTTAATCCAGTCTGTCACTGATGGACATTTGGGTTGATTCCAAGTCTTTGCTATTGTGAATAGTGCTGCAATGAACATACGTGTGCATGTGTCTTTATAGCAGCATGATTTATAATCCTTTGGGTATACACGCAGTAATGGGATGGCTGGGTCATATGGTACTTCTAGTTCTAGATCCTTGAGGAATCGCCATACTGTTTTCCATAATGGTTGAACCAGTTTACAATCCCACCAACAGTGTAAAAGTGTTCCTATTTCTCCACATCCTCTCCAGCATCTATTGTTTCCTGACTTTTTAATGATTGCCATTCTAACTGGTGTGAGATGGTATCTCATTGTGGTTTTGATTTGCATTTCTCTGATGGCCAGTGATGACAAGCATTTTTTCATGTGTCTGTTGGCTGTATGCACGTCTTCTTTAAATATCTGTTCATATCCTTTGCCCCCTTTTTGATGGGGTTGTTTTTTTCTTGTAAATTTGTTTGAGTTCTTTGTAGGTTCTGGATATTAGCCCTTTGTCAGATGAGTAGATTGCAAAGATTTTCTCCCATTCTGTAGGTTGCCTGTTCACTCTGATGGTAGTTTCTTTTGCTGTGCAGAAGCTCTTTAGTTTAATTAGATCCATCACGCTACCTGACTTCAAACTATACTACAAGGCTACAGTAACCAAAACAGCATGGTACTGGTACCAAAACAGAGATATAGACCAATGGAACAGAACAGAGTCCTCAGAAATAATATCACACATCTACAGCCATCTGATCTTTGACAAACCTGACAAAAACAAGAAATGGTGAAAGGATTCCCTATTTAATAAATGGTGCTGGGAAAATTGGCTAGCCATAAGTAGAAAGCTAAAACTGGATCCCTTCCTTACTCCTTATACGAAAATTAATTCAAGATGGATTAGAGACTTAAATGTTAGACCTAATACCATAAAAACCCTAGAAGAAAACCTAGGTAATACCATTCAGGACATAGGCATGGGCAAGGACTTCATGTCTAAAACACCAAAAGCAACGGCAACAAAAGCCAAAATTGAAAAATGGGATGATGCCTTTTCTAATATGAAATTATAGCAAGCTGTGGTTATTGAAGAGTTTCTCTTGTAATGTAACTCACATCGGAAAATACAGACCTAGATACTTTTTGCATAATAATTTTCTCAAAATATGCTCTAAGTCACCACTTTTCACAACACCTGGGTGACAAAACAATCTGTACAACAAACTCCTACAACATGAGTTTACCTGTGTAACAAATCTGAACATGTACCCCTGAACATAAAATAAAATAAGAAAAGGCTGATTCTGTTGTCATTGATTGCATAGTAGAAGTGTGGTAAGGAGAAGAAAACTAGTTAGATGGTGAAAACCAAGACAGAAGACAAAGGAGGGAGGGGAGTTTGGGGGATATGGAGAATGAGTTTGGATTTAGGAATGTCCAACTGGAGCTATTTATGGAAAACTCTGTGAGGGTAATTAGTAAACCTGTGGGTCTATAGATTAAAAGATAAAGTTATGTCTTTGAATGTCATGAGAAACAAGGTAGGGAGTTAAGTTGTAAGTATATAAGATCACTAGGAAAACTCTGTCAGTCCCAAAGATGAAGAAGAATAGAACCCCTGATGAACTCTACATTTGAAGTGTGGACAAAAGTGAAATTCACAAACAAGGAGACTGACAATGAATGGTCATGAGAGAAGGACCCAGGAATGGGTCATCCTTAGGGAGACTATCGTACTGATTTGCCTGGAAGAGTTCCAGTTTATGCTTATCGTTCCAGCATCCCACTTGGTTCAACAGTTGATCTAGAAAAACAAAAACCAGTCTAAATGATTAAGTCTATGCTTAAGTCAAGAGAAAATTTAAGGAAGCAGCAGCAAACACCACACTAAATGCAGATCTGTGCATAACTTCGTGTCTACCAACATTTGTGGAGTCTAAAAAGTAGTCTTTTCCATGAACCTCAAACATAGTTTTGAGGATTTATTTTCAATGGTTTGTAGTTATTATTTTGGATATTGATTGTCTCTCTGGATTTTTGGTGTTTTCATTGCTGTTGCCTATTTTCAGAATTTTAATTTTACTATAGTTGTTTTTAGGACGGTGATGTTTTAACTTCCACCATTGTTATTTCTTTTTCACCTTCAGTTTTAACTTGAGGTCTCTGAGCATTTTGGTGTCAATAGGCTAAAATACATTTATCTGAGAAGAAGAATACATTTGTCATATCTGATATACTCTAACTCCCCATAAACAATGGCCCATCTGAGATTCTGTTCTAAACGCACATATGAAAACAATGCATTCCATGCCAGATTTGCAATTTGTTACATGTTAACATTTTAATCATCTCTATTGGAATGAAGAGTACATTCCCACAAATCTTAGAGAAATACTGATTTCTTGTGGGAAAGCAGTCAGACTACTAAATGCACATGCAACCCATAGGAATCCAATTTAAACTTTGGAACATTTAATTACAAAGCTTTATGTCTAATTGATGCAAAATAACCTTGAGAAAATATGTCATTAGAGAAATGCTATTGGATAGGCAAGGTACCATGATTTGATAATGTTTTCTGTAATAAAATCCTTTATCACAGTGTGAGTTGCCCTTATCTGACCTTCCACTGTGTTTTACTTTTTCTGTCTGCAGTCAGCAGAGAAACAGGCAAATAACAAATAAATTGATTAATTCAAACAATCACTATTTCTCTATATATATGTTCCCCTCCCTTAGGGGATATTTTCTGCACAGAGGAGAAACAGGCATGTTTCTAGAATACACAAGTAGCTTGCAGAAACCTAGTCCCAAATACTGCACCTGAGGTCACTGCCTTCTCTAGCCTGGCCCAGTAGCCACCCAGAGGCTCAAAACTGCCAGGTCAGGCACTGAGATAGGAAGGTCAGTGGCCTCCCACCCTTGGGTCGGCTGTGTTCAGCAGAGTCAGACGTGGCATCCATAGACACACTCCAGCTACAGGCTTTGTGTCTTCAGTGCAGGGCTACTCTAGTGGACTGGGTATAGGGTTTTCACACCTGTTCCCTTCAGGCTTGGAGGCAGAGCCTGCACCAGGCTTGTATTACTCTTTTCCTTCTCAGAATGAAATTTTTATTTTTTTATTTACAAAACCTCCCAGGCAGGGCCTAACATGCCCATAAGCTTCCTCTTCCCACCTCATTTCTCTCTCTTTATTGTACTGCTAGAAATCAACCCATGTCCTGATTGTACCAACTCCCTCAGGCGTGGAGCTTTACACTGTGAACCCATCATGGGAGAGACAACATCCCTACTACTAAATTAGCTGCATAAGTTTAGGAAGCGTGGTCCCAACTCAATTCCTGTTCCTCCCTCAGCTGTCAGGGCCCAGCATGGCTTGAAATCATTATACAAGGTTTTATGACAGTACATTGCTCTTTTATTCTCCTTTGTCCTTAATAGGCCTGGGACAGCATTGTTCTGAACACAGTTTTCACCTCACGATTACATTTTGACATGAACAGCAGTCCTTACAGCATATCTTACCCGTACTGCTGTGTAACTTCACTGATAATCACACAAGGCAGTGAAATTGGTCAGGAGACAGAACCACCTGAGATGCTGTGTGAAAACCCTGAGACGTGATCACAGCTACAATCAGGAAAATTACTTCCATAAGAACAGACATCATTCAGTCAGGTAAACCATTCCATAGCATGTGAACTTTACCTAAGAATTCATTTATGTGAGTAACTAGTTCACTCTGAATACATTTCCTGGTTTATAGAGTAATGCATATAAAATCATTAGATTGCTTTCTCAAATATGTTCCCCAAACATGTAAATTCCATGAAACTGGAAGCCTGCTCCACAGCTGATTTATTTAGAAGATGCAGAATTGATTCCACATATCACAACTGAAAACAGAAAGACAGGAGACAGGAAGAAGACAGGTAGGTAGGTAGGAAAAGGGAGTAAGGGAGGAAAAGAGGGAGGGAGAGAGGGAAGGAGGGAGAAATTCCACTCAGATAGAGGAAAGACCCAAGCAGTGGCGTTTGTGTCTTTGAAAACTAAGCGGCCGCTTCTCTACAAAAAGTTTCCGTGACTGCAGGCAACAAAACTTGATATGTCAGATTTAAGCAAAAGAGTAACTTGTTGGAAGAAATTACTTACAAGGAATCAAAGGAAAAGTCAGAGTACCTTGTCTGAAAACAGACATCAAGGCAGCACTGGGACAGCTTGCAACATTCCTTGCGAAGTCTCTTGTTTTTTGTTGTTGTTGTTGTTGTTGTTGTTGTTGTATGTTTGAGACAGAGTCTCGCTCTGTGGCCCAGGCTGGAGTGCAGTGGCGTGATCTTGGCTCACTGCAACCTCTGCCTCCCAGGTTCAAGCGATTTTCTTGCCTCAGCCTCCCGAGTAGCTGGGATTACAGGTACGTGCCACCACGTCCGGCTAATTCTTTGCATTTTTAGTAGAAATGGTGTTTCCCCGTGTTAGCCAGGATGGTCTCAATTCCCTGACCTTGTGATCCGCCCGACTTGGCCTCCCAAAGTGCTGGGATTATAGGCATGAGCCATGTGCCCGGCCCTTGCACAGTCTCTTAATGGCACTTGTCTCAAGATGAATACATTTTAACCATTAAAAATCCTTGCAGCACTCTTCTTAAAAATACAATTGTAAGGAGAGAGTATAAATTTGCATTAGCTTAGGTTTTCTGCCTGCTCCTTGGCCACAGGATGACCACAGGATGTTCAGGATGTTCAGTATCTAGATGTTCAGTGCCCTCAGGGGTTCTTCAAAGTGAGGTTGGAAAAAGAATACTGGACAAAGCAAAATCAGGTATTCTCCACAGTTAGACAGGAATCATGCTTTAGACTTTGCATTGCAGTATCCCATGCAATTATTTAGTCATATGCATCTACCAGCCTTACCAAGTAGGTAGTGGCAGCCTCATATCACTGCCAATGGGGAGAAAGGGACTGGGGTGATTGTGCACTGACTGACACAAACGTCAACAGCTAGTGAGTGACAGAGTCCTAACTAGATCTCGATGAGCCTGAGACTTCCTGTGGCCCAATTTGACAAGAAAATAGAAGTCAATGGTCTATCTCTTCAGGGCTCACAGTCCACTGGCATGAACAGTGATACCAGCTGTTAAAATACTGAAATACTTCCCAATCAGTTGGTAAATAGCTACAGGCTCTCTGGATGCCATATGAGCACCCCTGTGGCCACTCTGGCCCTTTTTCTAGGTGCTCAGGTGTTCCTGCTATTCAAAGTCTAAAGAGGTAACACATGGCACATCAGTGAATAGCTAGGATTCTGCTCTTGTATTATGGCTGACATTCTTTCTGATTAGTTGCTCTCAGTTTCACGCCAGTTAAATACTTTGCATTTCCCTACTGTTTCTATTTCAGTCTCCAGGAAGATGAGGGTAGGACTTTAAATAATTGGTTCCACTTTCAATTCCAAAATTATCTTTGCAATATTTAAAATAAAAATAGCTAGATCATTACTTTCACTATGGTCTTAAAGAAAAAACTAATAAAAGTAGATTACCTCTTGTCCCATAGAGTCTGTACTTCACTGAATTTTCCATTTTGATGCCCTTTCTTTCTTTCTTAGCAATTTTCATAATTTATTAGAAACATTAATCTAATGAGGGTGTAGCTTATGCTATAGTAAAAAAAAAAAAAAAAAAAAAGTAAAAGAAGTGTGATGTTTAGAAGGATATAATTATCATTTATTTATTAGCCGGGTTCCAGGGGGGTCTATAAGAGCCACCCCAAAAGAAGACCATAAATCACAATCAAATGTTTTCCCAGAGGACTCTAATGATACTGTACTTTGTTTTCATCCCAAACGTGATGGCACTTACTTTGTATTCGGGCTCTATTTTTCCATGTTATAATACATTCATTTAAATGCAGATTTTGTTATTCTGCTTAACATCATCAGTCTATCAGACAAACACCTGTGGGGAAATATAAATTAACCTATCTCTGTACAGTGGTGGGGAGCACTGGGCTTGCCACAATTATCAGTTGGCCCTCAGGGTCACCTTTTTATCATTCATACATTAAGAATCCCCTTCAGAATTGCATTATCATGCCTTGCCATCCAAAGTGCTGTGACTCTCATTAATAGGATAACTTTGGCTACACCACAGCATGAGAAACTCATCCATAATTCCCAGGAAAAAAAAAAATGCCTTGCTGAGGAAAAGGGCCACTTATAGATGTGCTGATAACAGTGTGATACATTACAACGTGTCCCATTGCTTTATCTGAAAGATTCTAGTATGGCTCTTCCCAACACAGGAACGTTCAGGCTGCAAACACAAGACAGTACTCACTGAGCACCTCATTAAAGGCATCTGACTGATCATTCATGAAGGACACAGAGGCATAGAAACCCATCCCTTCTGAAAGGTGAATCAAGACCACAGACCAAATCCACAGAGCTTACTATAATGCCACAATCAATGGCTCAGAAAATCAGACCTAACATTAATAAGTGTCAGCTTTGGTTCTGTCTTCTACAGGCAGTATGTCAGTGCATATTCAGAGCAAATTGAGAAGTAAGAGTGGTATTTTTTTCCATTTAACAGATGACATTCAAAGATTACTTTATACATAGCTGTTGTCCAGGTCATCTGCCTCCTTTAAAGTACACCCCACTACATTAGTTCAAAAGCAAGAAGTGTAGTGTCTGAACAACATTCCATAGCTTGACTGCATGTAAATGAAATCACTGGTCTCATAAGCAGTATGACTGTGTACGAGGTTGTGTAAACCCTAGAATTCGGGACATTAAGTGTTTAGTACTGGGTTGGATATAATCTTTCCTGAGCTTCTAACCAGGTTAGGTGTCCTTATTGGCCAAAGTTGTAGTATCCCATAGTGTTCTGCCCTACACTCAAAACTATTTAAATTATTGTTCTGGAAACTACATTTCTAAATAGATTGAGGGCCCCATCAGATCTACTGTCATAAAGCCTTGTTAACGACAGTGCCCACAATTTGCCTAGTGCATGATATTTCATAGATATATGTTGAGTGCATGATATTTCATAGATATATGTTGACTGAGTAGTCAATCCCCAAGTCAGTCCATAGCAGACAGAAACTGACTTCAGATATACATGCCTTACCAAGTGGAGGTGTCTCCCAATAGTACAGTTAGATGCATCAGATGTCACAACTCTCTTCTATAAATCCAGGTTTCCTTGTCCTCTTGTCTCTGAATCCAGGTTCTCCAAGGAGCCATCTGATTGGTTTTCAGTGTCTCACTAGGTTTTCTGCAGAAGCAGGGTGTGAGCTCAGATGGTATAAATACATTTCTCTCCTTGGATTTTCATTTCTCAAACTAAGGTCATTTCAGTCATTTACTTGATCTCCATGTGTTTGGAGATTGTGGAGGTAATCCCCTGGAATTCGGCCACAGTAAAATAATATCTCTGGGCCTCTAAGGCAAAGACACAGGCCCAGAAATATGACGACTTACTATGACACCATATATTGAGAAATCAGTGGTGTTTGTTCAAGAAGACTACAGCTGGGAACCAGCTTCTCGGCCATTTTTTAATGTCCATATTTTCTTACAAAACTATTAATTATCTTTATTTCCTTGAAAGTCCTACAAAACACTGCAAAATACATAATAGGCATTTTGCTTCCAACTTTCTAAATATATTCCATATAGTAGAATATGGTTCATTCTATGAATAAATGGTTTTGTGAGAAATATGGACAACAATAATGGTTGGAAAGCTAGATCCAGCTATAGGTATATTTATTAAAAACTCTTACATCTTCTTGAAATCAATGGATCTATACCCTACTTTCTACTACCACAGTCCTTCTCTCAGAGGACTCTACTCACCAGATTTTCCTGAGATCTCTAAGCTAATGATTCAGCCCATGTGGGTCTGCAGGCCTTGATCTTTCAGTATTCATTTTGGTCATGCCTCTAAAATGTATCTCTCCCTCACCCTCTGCTAAAGTTCATAAGTTTACTTCTATGGGGAAATATTTACATAGCTTATAGATTTCAATCTTCCATTTTCTGTTTCACTTATATCATTTTTAAAATCAATTAGGAGGTTCAAAATAAAGACACACCCTGATGCACTTCTGGGCTTTCTTCTAGTCGAAATGGATAAGCTACAAAATGAAACTGTTATTTCCATTGAGACAAGAAGCACATTTTAATAGCTCCAGAAATACCTTACAATTATTTAGCCATATACTCTTCACAACATATCAGACAAATCAAATTGGAAGGCAAAAGAATGCAAATCCGGAAACAGAATAACATTTTAAATGAGTCGACTATTTAAAATATGTACATTTCACATACTAAGACCTAGAATTGTCTGATTCAGAGGATCTACAAAGAAATCCTAGGGGAAAGTAGTTTCTCCACAGATAGTTATATGATAAATAAAAAGCATAAAGTTTTATGTTTTACAAAATAATTTTTAAATTACCTTGTTAAATTCCATACTAGTGTGATTTAAGGCAGAACTGATATTATTACCTCAATTAATATATGAGGAGATGGAGGAACAAAGAAATTTTTAACTCTTCCAAAGTCACTCACTTAAAAAGTAGGTGACGGGAGACTCCAGTTTATATTTCCTGACTTTGGTTCTAGTGTTCTTGCCAAAATATAGAAATATAATTACCTTTTCTTATAATTTTTCATTGAAATATCAGAAAAATGCAATTAATATTTAATTAATAAAATTTCAATTGATCTTTATTTAGGTGCTTAGCACTGGAAGGTATGAGAAGAAGGAAAGTACTTTGCCCCTGCAATGAAGCCTTTTACAATTTATCTGAGGGAAAATACAAACACCAAGAAAACCTGGGAAGTTGTGCTGCTAAACTGATTTTTTTCTTGAGTCTGCAATTATCAGAGCAAGTGAAGGACACTGCTGACCTGAACAGGTTCACACAAGCCTACCATTCACACATCAGTGTGTGTTAGTACATGAGGAACAGGACTCCAGAAGCTGGCAAGCTCACTTTAGAGACTTTTAGATTGCTAATAAAATGCAATAGTTTTTTTTTTTCCCCCGAGAAACCAATCAAAGCTATGTCAACTCCTGCCAAGATATTTTTTGACATATGCTTATATCACCCATAGCATCTAAATGAACCCTCTCTCTGCCATCTATCACTTAAGACACTGAATCTCTTCAGATTTCATTCATCCCCATCTTCATTCAGCCCTTCAGCAATCATTCATTGAGTGGCTCCTATGTTATGTGCCAGGCAGTGTTTGCGGTGTCATGAGTACAGCAGTGAACAGAAGAGACACAATCCTTACCCTCATTAAGTTAACATTTTGATTGGGAGAGATAGACAATGCATAAATAAATAATGAAATATGCAGGATAAAAATATTAATAGTATCAGCTATGGAGTAACATAAAGCAGGACAGAGAACTAAAACGTCCCATTTTTGGTGGTTAGAGAATTGATAGTTATTAAAATGTGGTCAACCAACACTTGATGCATGGTCAATATTTAAGCACAGGTCCGAGAGAGGAAATAGAGAAAGACACGGTACTTTCTGGGAAAAAAATATTTTAGAGAGAATAGCCACTGAGAAGGGCTAAGGCAAGAGGCTCTCCGGTATATTGGCAGATGAGTAAACCATATAACACTTGGGAATGGAATCAAGGGGCCAGGAGATTGTCAAATAAGAGACCAGAAAGCCCATGGGGAAGGGGCTGGCAGGTCACGGAGGGCCTGTGGCACCTTGAAAGTATGTTAACTTTTGACCTGAGTGTAACAGGGAGACCTTGGCAGGTTTCAGACAGGAGAGCGAGGTGACCTAACTTCCATGTTAAAAGGTTTGCTCTTGTTGTGGTGCTGAAAATATCCTAAAGGAGGACAAAGGCAGAAACACTGGGGCCATAGTAGGAGGTGAATGCACAGTGTGGACAAGAGATGACAGCTCTGTCTCCGGTCCACTTCTTTCTTACTTGGCTGTGCTTAGATTTCTACCCATTCCTATCTGTTCCTTCTCGCATCACCAATGTCCTGATCTCTTCCAAATCTGCCTCCAACTTGGATCCCTCTCGCCAGCTCCACATAGTTTGCAACAACAGCCTACAACCAAGCCCTTCTATCTGGAGGTAGAGCTATCCCAGACACAATATGTTCAAATTAAATCTATTAATTTTCCCTCTTGGCAAAGCTCAGAATATTATTTTTCCTGTCTTATTTAATGATATTATACCCCCAATTGTCTACCTGTAAATCTAAATCATCCTCCATCCTTACCTCTCATTAAATAACCATCTACCATTTCTAGACCTTTAAATTTGCTACCATTTTACTATGCTTATTGTTGATACCCGAGTTTAGGACACGCTCATGTTTTTCCAGAGGTTCATATGTAACATCATTTTTCAACTGGTAAGATCATTTTTCATTTTTCATGGGTAAGATGAGTCCCCTTAGACACATAGAAGCAAAAATTCAGTATAGACCAACTATAAATCCAATGATTCCTACCCAAAGTAGCATAGTCACTGTTCAGAACAGACACAAGCTTGTTCTACTGCTTCATCCTTATTGCCAAAGGACAAAGATTCTAAAGACCCACTGAAAGGATTTTAGCAGATCAGATGCAAGTTAGAAAGATCTAGCTGCTGTTTGTATGAACAATGCACTGCGGCAGAAGCAAGGATAGCAATTGAAATTGCTGAAATAATTCAACCTACAAAAATGTAGCATTAAATGTAGTCATGGAAGTTAACATGGAGAGAAACGGATGGATCCCATCGATATTAAAGAGAGAGGTTTGGGGCCGGGCGCGGTGGCTCACGCCTGTAATCCCAGCACTTTGGGAGGCCGAGGTGGGCAGGTCACGAGGTCAGGAGATGGAGACCATGCTGGCTAACATGGTGAAACCACGTCTCTACTGAAAATACCAAAAAAAAAAAAAAATTAGCCAGGCAGGTGGTGGTGGGCGCCTGTAGTCCCAGCGCCTTGGGAGGCTGAGGCAGGAGAATGGCGTGAACCCAGGAGGCAGAGCTTGCAGTGAGCCAAGATCACGCCACTGCACTTCAGCCTGGGCGACAGAGCAAGACTCTGTCTGAAAAAATAAAAAATAAAATAAAATAAAATAAAAAGAGATAGGTTTAGGTGGACTGGCCAAGTGTACACAATGGGGATACTGAGGAAGAAAGTAGCTTGGAGGTTAATTCTGGCTTTTACGTTTATGTGCTTAATATGGTTTGGCTGAATTTCTGGCTTAATGCAACACTTAATGGAGCCAGTGATCATTAAATGTTCCCTAGGAAGAAACTAAGAGGCTAATTGTAAGATTTCAGGGTAATGGTCATTGTAAGCATCAAATAGAGACTTCAGGACTTACATAGGGGCTCAGAGATGACGTACTACATCCCTATCCTCCTCCAAGTTCTAGCATATGCCTCTCCTTTTTCAATATGTCCTCACTGCTCTGATGGCTGCCTTATTTTCTTGTCCTTCTCAAGCAACTACAGCCTGAACTGACACTTTAGCCCTTATTCATATATAGTTTTCAAGGTCATTTGTCTCAGCTTTATACTCACAATGAAGGCTACTTGAAATCAGAGAGCTTTGTGTCAGATGTTTTGTATCCTTCATTCTATTTAACCTTCACAAGAACTCTTTGTTAGATTATCGCAACTTTCAAGCTGAGGCTTAGCCTGTACACCATGGAGTGAGAATTTACCTGCAGGTTGTTCACACCTCAAAATCTGTAGTTTGCCCTGCATATAATCATAAAAGTAAAATAAATTTAACTAAACTATTATGGGTGATTTATAACTTATACCTAATCAATAAATATTTTGAAGACATATCATTCAATTCACATATTCATCTTAGATAACGTCCTGGAACGTAAGGAACAGTAGCAACAGAGGTCTTTTCTATTGTCCTATTTTTTGCTTGGAGACCATTTGAAAAAACATTTATATTCAAGAAAACAATGCTTCTAAATTTTAGAAATTTAATTTCTAAAAGAAATTAAATCATATTCTTTCTAAAAATCATCTGTATAATGGTAAGCCCTAAATAGCAAGGCAAGGTCAAGAACATGTGAAGAAATGAAGGAGCAGATTGCTAATTATCACTTTTATTATCTTCTAGGAAAGAAAGGAAGGTTTGTCTGTAATTGCTTTGGTAAGCAGTCATAGTAAATTAACCTGAAAATGCAATATTCCTTCTCCAAAATTGTTAGTTGTCTCAATTTCCCCTTTGAAAGTACCAGCCGAGTCTCTTTTTAACTGTTTGGAAAAACAAAATCAAACTGAGTTACAGCTCAGATTGTAGGGAATACATGTTGGCTCTTTGCCTCAAGTGGTATGGAGTTTGCCTAAAAAAGAAAATTCTTTTTCCAGCTGAATTCAGTACTCCTGCTATATGACTACCATACAAGGAACATGTCACATGTCATTTCACTTGTCACTAGGCCAGACTCTTCTTCTCAAGGCATCTTTGTGTTTCCACTGAGAACCACCAGTGTCTAATGGCATTTCCTTTTCAAACGGGCTTTGGTTCCTGCTACTCAACATGTTTCCACTTTTGTCGGTCAATGCTTTCATCATGCAATCTTGTTGATGCCCTGGAGTCTCATCTGGAGTCCACAAGCTTCCCAAACTGAGCTGTGGGCCATGAAATGGGTGACCTACATTTTACTGCATAATACACTGTGTACCTTAATGGTTTACAGGATTTTACCAAAAAAATTTCTGTAAGTTTTTGCTCACACTTTCTCAAGAACCCCCACCATGCCATCTGAATACCTGGGTTGAACATTGAGTGACAGGCAACAGACAATTCACTACTCTTCATCGATAACTAAAGCTTACTCCTGAGCCAATGGTTGGGAGTGTTTCTCTCTTTCATCAGAGTGTATTTTCTCCTAGTAATCTCACCCCCTTTTCTTCTCAGCCATTCATGAATCCCATAGGTCTGCCTCCCAGCTATAATAAACTTGGTAAATTTCAAAGGTGAAGAGCAATTTTAAATTCATGGAATTCATCTACCCACCAATGGTAAACCCGTTTACAACATTCCTACCTAGAAGTCACATTTGGTTTCTGATGAAGGCATGCACTGATGTTTAAAAGACAGAATTTTTCATTTTGAGCTCAAGGTGCCTCTTCTAACTTCTGCATACTTCTCCTTGCAAGTCCATATAAAAGGTGCAGTGGAAGTGGTTTTTTCTATCTTTTTATCTCAATTTTAATTAGTGCTGCAAAACTCAAATTAGGTCTCAAAAAACAAAACAAAACAAAAAAAACAACACAAAATGAGAAAAAATCACCCTTATTTATTTCACCTTAATGATGGATTTTTTTTCACAGCAAACAATCAATGAAATGAAAAGATAAGCTACAAAATAAGAGAATATATATGCAAACCATATATCTGATAAAGGATTAATATCTAATATATTTTAAAAACTCATATAAGTCATTAGAAAAAAAATACTCAATTTAAAAATGAGCAAAGAACCTGAACAGACATTTTTTTTTCCAAAGAATACATACAAGTGATCAACAGATATAGGAAAAGAAGCTCAACATCACTAGTCAGCAGAGATATGCAAATGAAAACCACAGTATCATCTCAAAACTGTTAGGATGGCTATCATGGAAAAGACACGAGGCAACAAGTGTTGGTGAGGATGTGAAGAAAAAGGAACCCTTGTCTATTGTTGGTGGGGAGAATTGGTACAGTCATTATGTAAAACAGTATGAGTGCTCCTAAAAATTGAAAATAGAACTACCATGTGGTCCAGCAATCTCAATTCTGAGTATATATCCAAAGAAAATGAAATCACCATCTGGAAGAAATTGCTGCACCTACATGTTCACTGTAACATTATTCACAATAACCAAGATATGGAAATGACCCAACTGTCCACTGATGGATGAATGAGTCATGAAAGTGTGGTTCTATTTTATACACACACACATGCACTAAAGTACTATTCAGCTTTTAAAAAGAAGAAAATCCTGCCATTTGTAACAATATGGATGACCTTCGAGGACATTATGCTGAGTGAAATAAGCCCAACACAGAAAGGCAAACGCTTTATGATCTCACTTATACGTGAAATCTAAAAAAATTGAAGAGAAGTAGAGAGTAGAATGGTGATTATTCTGGGATGGAGGGTTGCAGGGGAATAATAAAATTTTCAAAAACTCATTCTATATCAGTGTGTACCACACATCAAAATGTAAATCATAGTGAAACACTATTCCATTATAAAGACTGTTAGTTTGATTTTTGTTTGCTTATTTGAGTATTTAGTTTGCCTATTATGGATTAAAAAGAAAAGTTCAAGTATTTTAAGATGGTATGTAAGATTTAATGAGAAGGATGAAGAGAGCCAACTTGCATTTGATGTTAATTATTTGCCCCACACAAAACTCAGTTTTTGAATAGGATATATACTCAACAGAATTAAGAAAAACCTGACGCTTTTACCCAGAGTGACTGGCAGTTAGTCCAAATCTGGTAGCTAGTCCTGTAACTGACAGAGACAGTAACTTTTAAATAAAGACTGATGGAAAAAAAAAATTGAAGTTAATTCAGTAGAATATTTCACAAATTTAGATACTAAATATGAAAATTAATGGATTCCATTTGGTATGAGATTTGGAACGATGTATTAAAAACACTTTTTAGAAGATTCAAACCTTGGAGTCTCTAATTCTACTTCTGGGAATATATTCTAAGAATGCAATCTGAAATATAGAAACCGATTAGATAGAAAATATTCAGGGCAATATATGTTTAATGAAGAAAATTTGGAATTAATCTAGATATTCAACAATGGGAGGAAAAGTTCACTCAACTTTGATATTTGGTGTTTGATATTTAAGGTAAACATCTGCAAAAAGACTGTTTACAATGAGCAATGTTAGCATAGAAATATGTAAAGAGAATAAAACAGGATAAAACATAGACAATATTTCTCAAATATGTTAAATAAATACTTATAAAGATAATAAAGGCTGAAAGGAAATAAACAATCGTGTCAATAGAGAGTTCTGGGAATAAGGGCAGTAGTTTTGTAATTCTTTTATTTTATCTCTTTTTTAATGAATGGAAATAATTTTTAAATGGGAAAAGAGGGATACTGTACATGAAGAAAAGCTGACTCCCCCAGAAATAGAATATCATCTCACATCCAAAGTAGCTGTGCAGATTACAGTGGTGTTATTACTAGGCTTATGAAATATGAATGCTGACCTTGTCTCCTTGCCTTGTACTGACAGTGAGAGGTATTTACTGGAGGCCAATTACTTTTTCTCTCACCCTTAATTCTTCTCCAAATTTTATTGCTAACAACCATGCTACAAACCTAAAATTGTTTGAATGAATGTATCAGTCTCCTTAACATTTTCTTCTTTTCTTTCAAAGTAATTCTGAATATATTACATCAATTGCATGCAAAATGCTAATGCCAACATTTTGTGCAAGACGGCATCTTGTCAGAGAGACCATACCTGAGTTCATATTCTAAGCAATTATCAGCTTCTTTATGAACGTCAATAAATGTAAATTCTAATAAAAAGAAAAACAAAATCTTATTAATTGTCCTCTGGAGCCATCAATATAGTCCTACATTCTTTAGGCAAGAACTCGCTGAGAATGTTTTTAGTCTCACATTCTGCCAAAGAGAAAGTGGCAGGACACCAGCATTTTGCATCTGTGTGTGTGTGTGTGTGTGTGTGTGCATGCTAAAACACTGGAACATACAAAAGTAGACACAGCCAGAGAGAGATGGGCATATATGGATTTACCCGGAATTTGATGAGGCTTACCCTTTGGGTTCTCACTTTCTTTGGGCTTCTGCTAGGACCTTTTCACTGTTTAGATTTGTCATTTTGTAAAGAAGACCCTTCAAGTTGTGGAAGACACAAAGTCTATATTGTCTGCTAGGCATGACCACCTTGCCCAGATTACTCTGGGAAAACAGTACTAGGAGGAAACACAAAAATCTATTACATCTGATTCTGAGATGTGAGACCTAGTTGGGTAAATGGAAGGGAGAGAAGAGCAAAAGAGAAATGCATGGGAAAGGGATGTGGGACGAAAAAAAAAAAAAAATCAAGTAGGAAAAAGCTGTTTGCTGAACTATAACATCTGAGATTAAAATCAAGTCTTAGGCTTTTCCCAACAAAAAATCCTAAAGTGTATAACTTATTATAACGCCAGAAGGGTCAACTTTAAAACCATAAGAGGGATGGTCTTGGGACTACAATTGTTCAAAGCTATGATTAAGAAAGAGCAGGGATCGGCCTGGTGCGGGGGCTCACGCCTGTAATCCCAGCACTTTGGGAGGCCAAGACGGGCAGATCACGAGGTCAGGAGTTTGAAACCAGCCTGGCATGGTGAAACCCCATCTCTACTAAAAATACAAAAATTAGCTGGGCATGGTGGCACACATCTGTAATCCCAGCTACTCGGGAGGCTGAGGCAGGAGAATTGCTTGAACCCGGGAGGTGGAGGTTGCAGTGAGAAGAGATCGAGCCACTGCACTACAGCCTGGGCGACAGAGCAAGACTCTGTCTTGAAAAAGAAAAAAGAAAAAAGAAAGAGTAGGATCAGCCTATCATGGTGTCTGATATGCATAGAATAGCCAAGTTCTTAGCTGCCAAGGTCTCACATGCATATATTAGTTTCAATCACACAAAAAAACTGTTCATACAATTTCTGTCTCAGAAAATAGTGGAGGCGACCTGCAGTTTGAGTTGAGTAGCAAATTACCACATAGACACTGATTATTAACAAAGGGTCTTAGCAAACTAGTTCAGTTCTTTCATTTACAGATGAAAAATGGGCTTTAGAAGGGAAAATGAGAATGCCTGGGGGTGATGGATTTAGTGGCAAAGCAGGCATATTATTTTTTTCTTGTAATACATCTTTGCATATTAGATGATACATTTATTAAAATCATGTTTTCTGATACATTATGGAAAAAATAAGTTTTTTAATGTTAATGTGTAATTCTCACACAAATCCATACACACACACACACACATTTGCACTTACACATACACACACAACATCATAAGCTATAGTGGAAGAAAGTTACATATTATCACATGTCCTACTATTTCAAAATCTCATAATAAAAATTTTGCAAAAGGAGATTGTATTTGAGTTTTCTTACTTATGCGTATGTTAGCTTTTATTTTTACTAATTGAAACTTTTGCGGAGGAAAGGTAGAAGTCAACAGAAGATAAAAAGCTAATTATATTCTCTGCTTAGAAATACTGAACTTCAATAATGGGATTGCTGGGTCAAATGATATTTCTGGTTCTAGATCCTTGAGGAATCGCCACACTGTCTTCCATAATGGTTGAACTAATTTACATTCCCACTAACAGTGTAAAAGCGTTCCTATTTCTCTGCAACTTTGCCAGCATCTGTTGTTCCTTGAGTTTTTAATAATTGCCATTCTGACTGGCGTGAGACAGTATCTCATTGTGGTTTTGATTTGCATTTCTCTAATAATCAGTGATGTTGAGCTTTTTGTCATATGTTTGTTGGCCTCATGAGTGTCTTCTTTTAACAAGTGTCTGTTCATGTCCTTTGCCCACTTTTTAATGGGGCTGTTTTTTGTTGTAAGTTTAAGTTCCTTGTGTATTCTGGATATTAGACGTTTGTCAGATGTTTTCCCACTCTGTAGGTTGCCTGTTT
This sequence comes from Theropithecus gelada, assembly GCF_003255815.1. NCBI lineage: Eukaryota > Metazoa > Chordata > Mammalia > Primates > Cercopithecidae > Theropithecus > Theropithecus gelada. Next base: position 51,808,672 of record NC_037677.1, read on the forward strand.
CCTCTGATGATAGTTTCTTTTGCTGTGCAGAAGCTATTTAATTTAATTAGATCCCATTTGTCAATTTTTGCTTTTGTTGCAATTGCTTTTGGCATTTTCATCGTGAAATCTTTGCCCATCCCTATGTCCTGAATGGCATTTCCTAGATTTTCTTCTAGGTATATGCCCAGAGGAATATAAACTATTCTGTTACAAAGATACATGGACATGTATGTTCACTGCAGCACTATTCACAATAGCAAAGACATGGAATTAACCCAAATGCCCATCAATGATAGACTAGATAAAGAAAATGTGGTACATATACCATGGAATACTATGTAGCCATAAAAAGGAACAAGATCTTGTCCTTTACAGGGACATGGATGGAGCTGAAAGCCATTATCCTCAGCAAACTAACACAGAAACAGAAAACCAAACATTGCATGTCCTCAATTATAAGTAGTAGCTGAACAATGAGAACACATAGACACAGGGAGAGGAACATCACAAACTGGGACCTGTGAGGGTGTTAGGTCGGGATAGGGAGAGCATTAGGAAAAATAGCTAATGTATCTTGGGCTTAACACCTAAGTGATGGGTTGATAGGTGCAGCAAACCACCACGGCACACATTTACCTATGTAACAAACCTGCACATCCTAGGCATGTACCTTGGAACTTAAAATAAAAACCGAAATTAAAAAAAAAAAAATAAAACTGAACATCAAGTGTTTGATCTTCTCCCCACACAGGCACCTGAACTGTACTTGTTCCAGAGAGCACTGAAGTCACAGCAATCCAATGCCCCAGCAATGACACCCAACTAATCCATCCATGCTCATTAGTAGGAAAGAAGTTACCATTGTTTAAAACTGACTACAAAGCTCAATTTAGTTTTACATGGATTCTTGGATTAACTTTACATGGACCGTGGACCAACTGTGTTTTGTAAAATAGTGAAGTGGACCTTGGTGCCTAACATTAGACAGATCACAGACCTTTGTGATAAATTGCTAAGGACACTTTTCTCAGAGAAATGTTCTGTAAATATTCAGCAACATTTGCATGTAATTGTATAGCTGTATTGGACTAGGTCAAAAGACCAAGGTTTGCTATTGGTCTCTGCCCAATTTGATGCAATGTGAACTTATATATTCAACTTTCCTTTCTGAGCTTCAGTTTCTCTATTTGCAAACTCTTTTATGACTCGGTTTCATAATACCTAAGACTACTTTTAGCTCCAAGATGCCGTCAGTTTGTGTTAGGTTTCTATGCAATCTCTTTTGAATAAGTAAATTTATATAACCACTTTGAGCCTAGGGGGAAATTTAAGCTTACCGTGTCTCAGAGGTTCACAATGACATTAGAAATTATGTTGATGATCTAAAAAAAATCACCACTGAGTGTTACTTAATTTTCATTTAAATGAAAGAAATAATTATCCTGACAAGACAGGGGATATTTCTGAGAGAGTTAACTTAGTTCACTTCGGTTCTGCATGAGATTGAAACCATTTAGCAGAAAATTAAATTAACGTTTGCCAAGAAATTAAGATAAAATATGAGGATCACCATGTAACGCTATTTGTCATTCTGGAAAGAATGGATGATCCATGTCAACCTTCAAGCTCAGCTCCATGAGCAACTGGAAATTATCAAGAGTTTTAGAAGTGATGGACAAATAGAGTTTGATATGGGTAAATGCCAATTGATTCAAAGAGTGAAAGGACAACTGACTGTGACAGATAGATTCACTGTCCATGAAGATCAAATTATTGAAATACAGTGTTCAAGGAATTCTAGAAAGGCTAGACTTTGCTGTTGTAACAAGAGATTTATCTTAGGGCAATTAGAGTAAAGTTGAAGAAAATACTTATGAATGATTCTAGTTCTTCCTGTTATTCCAACGATTTTAAATTCCCTTTATTTTTCTAACCAAAGAAAGAGCACAGATAGGCATATGACAACATTCAAGGACAAGAGGAAGGGTCTCATGAGTTTGCAGACATTTGTCCACTTACTTACATGCCAGAGGGCAGGTAAGCAAAAGCTGACTCATGGTGTTGCCTGGAGTTGATCACTGACCAACCCCATTAAATGGCAGTAAAGATCAATATCATTGAGCTGCTCAGTGGTTTATATGCAGCCTGAAATAAATTTACATAGACTAATTGGTAGGAAATTAGACACTAGTTAAATAGCAGAGATTATGAGGGGAAAAAATGTACCCTTAGACACTTCAGAGAACAACCTTAAATTTCTGCAAAGTTAAGACAGCTAAAAAAGGTCTGCAATATACTTACTTTTATTCTCTCTTTCAACAAGTATTTTTTGAGGATCTATTATGTCTCAGGCACTGTTTTAAGTGCTCGAAATGCACTAGTGGTAAGAAGACCAAATTTATGTCCTTGTGGTATTTACATTCTAGGGGAGAAAACCAACAATAAGCAATATTCATGCTAAATAAACACATTATCTAGAGTGTTAGAAAGTGATGCAACTTTATTTTATATAAATATATATTTATATATATATATTTAATGGGAACAGCATAAGCAGAATCAGGAGCACAAAGTAAGATGGCAGGCAGTTTACTCCATTAGATAGTTCACAGTAGGGATTACTGAGCGTGTAAAATATGGACAAAGACTTGAAAAGGATGAGGTAGTTATTAAAGCTGATATCTAGGGATAAGGCAACTTGATCAGTGCAAAATTCTACAGCCAACATCCTACAGCTGGAATGTGATGGTATGATGGGTGTAGAGAAAGAGAGAGGAGCTCAGAAAAAGACCATTGTAAATGTTTCAACTGTTTCTGAGTCAGGTGGTGAGGTGACCTTTGAGAAGGGGAATGACATAACGGGACACATTTTGGTCACACTGCCGTATTGGCTGCCATACTGAAAACAGACCCTAGATGAACTGAGTTTGAAGTAGGAAATCCCATTAAATATTTAGTTTTTATTATTTATTTTAAATAATCCAGACAAGAAATGATAATGGTTTGGATCAATGTGTTAACAGTAGCAATAATGACAAAGATGCAGATTCTTGAGACGAGAAAGGCAGCTGGTGAAGCAGATTTTGAGGGAAGAATAGGAATCAAGTACTGGAAATATCTGTTAGACAGCCAAATAGGGATATAAGGTAGACATCTGCAAATACAAGTCTAGAGTTTGGAAAACAGGTCTTAGCTGAAGCTCTAACTTTTAATATTGTTGAAATATAGGTGATACTTAGAGTTATGAACATGGCGTAAATTCACCAAAGTCATGAGGAGAAAGCAAGAGACAGGGGCATCAAAAAAGAGATGCTCCTGTGTTAAGAGCTTGGAGAGAAGAAGGAGTGTTCAGTGAGGTAGGAGAAAGATTGAGTATATACGACACTATGAGCCATTTGAAGAAAGTTTACCCAATAGAAGGTCAAGATGGCCTTGCTGATAGATCACCCAAGACTGGGAACTGGTCATAGATTGAGCAGTATGGGATCAGGGTGACTTCTGTATGAGCATGAGAGGGGAAAAGCAATCTGAAAAAGCTAGGAGAACAGAAGTAGAGGAACTGGCTGCCAGAGGTAAAGGAACTGCCAACATGAGTGTAGATACATCTTAAAAGAATTTTGCAGCAACAGGAGCAAAGAAGCAGGGTGGCCGCTGGTGTGGGAGTTTGGGTCAAATGACAGTTTTCTTAAGGATTAACAATATATTAACATAGAGATGGCAATGATCTAATTGAGAAAATTTTGAAATCAAATAAACTGGCAGTAAAACCTGGTTCTGGCACTTAATAATTTTATGACCTCAGAGAAATCATTCATCTTCTCTGTGCCTCGGCTTCCCTGTCCTTCCAGGTATGAGGTTGAAAATGACTTTTGGTAGCAATCTCCAGGAAAATAGCACTGGACTGTGGAAAGATGCACAGAAAGGGTTTATATCGTAGGATCTTGCTTAGTAGCTGTATAATGTTAATCCAAAAACTTTTTTTTAAGTCCTAGCATCTTCGTCTTGAAACGAGATAACAATACTTGTTTCAATAGATTTTGATAAGAATACAACAAAGTTGTGTAAATGAATTGCCTGGAATAGTGTCTGGCATACATCAAGTGTGCAATAAATGTGATTTGTTTTGTTTGCTCTATCGTGTCTCAAAGATCCAAATTCCCTAAATGGATGCCTTCTGCACAATCAACAACAGGCATGTTCTTTGATGAATGAATCCAGGCTCCAGCCCCTGTTTGTGACAATATCTTAGCTTGAGGGTGTACCATGACCATTTTTTTGGCTTGGGTTATTGCTTCCCTCCTAACAATGACTTTGCTGCCTCAGCCTTTGCCTACCCACCATGACCCAGGCTCTGATTTTCTTGAACTCTAGACACAGAGACAGCCCTATTGAAACTGCTGCTGATGCAATACCAGCCATAGGGAAGGTTATTTCAGAAAACTGCCTAAAGAAACTTCAGATGAACCTAAACAAAGATTGCTAACTGTTTCCTGGTATAGATTTTTAGGTGAATTTTCCTTCTCCATATACCTCTAAGAACATATTAATATGCTATGTGGGGATATGTTACAAAATATAGGAACTGAATAGTATTATTAAAGCACCCATTTCTGAATCAACTAGCTCTGCATTCACATCCAATTTGAATCACACTAGTTGGGTGAATTCAGGCAAGCTAATGAGCTTTTCTAAACCTCCATTATCTCATCTGTATATGTGGTTTACCATATTAATCTCATATGGGCTGTGTGAGTCTACTGAGATAATTAAACAAAAGCTCCTAGCAAAGCACCTGGTATGCATAAGCAGTAGTCATGTTTATTATTGATTAGGCCTATCTATATATTACATAACTGGACACAAAAGTGATACCAACTGAAATTTCATTTTTAAAAATTCACAATTCAAAGCAAGAGTAACGTGATAGAAAGTTTAATCCAAACTTTTTTCTAAATATTTGAGACCCTACGGTAAGAAGATCTTCATGACAATATAAGAAAATAAATACAGAATATGGTATTAAATCATTAATTCCTGAGGTTTTCTGTAACTCTCCATTCAAGACCCAGCTGGTCATGCCATCCCTGGAGATGGCTTCACAGCCCCCAGAGTTTTAGTGAATAACCTCACCCTCAGAGGCAGCTTCCCCTTTGAGGGCCAAGTCCACTTGAGACCACAAAAGTCATTTCTCCTTCCATGGAACACTGTTGTTGGAAAGAAATCCCTCAATGGAGATTGTAGTTATTCAGACTAAAGTTGGACCTATCATTTTGTACTTAGCATACTTTGAGATTAAAAAAAATAATCATTTTACGAGAGCTGTGTGATAAAAACAAAACAAGGGTTTTCTCGATGTTTTCCAGATTTAATCAAAGTAAGTTATTTTGTATTTATTTAAATTTTACTTGCAGTTTGGGAGGCCTCATTCTATGTTCAGCCCTACTGTGATTTGTGTGGCCTTTAGCAAGCTACACGTCCTCTGGAAGCCTCAGTTTCCACATTTGGAAATAATAACATTTCTGTGGAAGATGGTTGTGAAGAGTAAATGAGTTTGTATGTTTAGCATACCACGCAGGTATAAGGTGCTTAAGAATTGTAAGTTCTTTCCCAGGATGACTTGCTGATGACTTTGAAATAACCCTGGTTTACCATGGTCTTGAAATTATCAAGCAGCCAACTTCATGCAATAAACAACAAAGAATAGGCTCATAATTACATCTCCCATTCTCTCCATAGAAATTTAAATGAATTCATACCATTTTAATTAAATTTTCTTATTTTCAATAGCCTTGAAAAACATTTGGTACACATACAATACAATTGTTAGGGCTTCTGTATCACACATGAAAATCTTGAGAATTATCTGCTAAACAAATACTGTATCCATGTGATGGTCTTTAATTATTGTGAGCCCAAAGAGACTGTAATCAATAATATATTGATTACAACTCATAATATACTGAAATGTCATCCTGGGCTCCACAAATTGGACTTTAAAATTCAATATGCAAGATTTTCATGAGACACCCAGAGGAATTTGATAGAAAATAGCATTGCTGTGTTTCTATATTTGATCTGTTTCTCTTTTCTTAGAACTAACACAAGTAAATAAATCAATAACATAAAGGCAAATGCCTTTTCTTTTTCTAATAAACTGTGTATAATAATTGTAGTCTTGGTCATTTCCAAATAATCCCAACTAGATGTGAAGTGGAAAAAGAGATTTACATGAAAGTAAAATTAGCAATGGCCTCGGGACATGCTGACATGTTTAACCTGGATTCTGGAGACTGGAGTGCACTCACTATAACACCGTTTTTTTAATACATATCAACCTCTACTCAGGGTTACAAAGCTGGTCCCTCAGGTGGTTCACAGAATAGTGTCACTCAAGTTTGTTTGGAGGATTAAAATAAAACAAATGATAGAAAGCATGTATTAGACTTATACATTCCTCCCAATGTAGACAAAAATTAGTCCCTGGAAACTGAGTCCACAAATCCCCTTTCTAAAGTGTTCATTTTTAAATGCATTTACATATTTGCAGGACAATGAAGTATCTGGCTTTTACACTAACTTACATTTTTTGTTTATTCAGAAATAGGTTTATGTTACAAGAACAAAGTAAAATACACTTTTATTCTTTGTATCCTCAGGATTTAGCACATTGATGATGAAAAATTATATGTATATCTACATAATAGATATATATAGTGTATATATTATATATACATATTTATATATATATAACAATTATGTTAAACCTCTTAAACTTTTGTGTTCAGTACAGTATTGTTAACTATAAGCACAATGTCTAACAGAAGATCTTTATAACTTTACAACTTACATGACTGAAACTCTATACTCTGATCACCCCTTCCAGGCCCTGGCAACTACCATTCTACTTTCTGCTTCTGTGGGTTCAGCTGATTTAGAGATCTCATATAAGTGGAATCATATAGCATTTGCCCTTCTGTGACTGGCTTACTTCATTTAACATAATGCCCTCAAAGTTGATCTATGTTATGGCATTTGACAGAATTTCCTCCATTCTTATGGCTGAATGATATCTCATGGTATCCATTGTGGCTGGGCATGGTGGCTCACACTTGTAATTCCTGCACTTTGGGAGGCCAAGGCGGGAGGATCACGATGTCAGGAGTTCAAGACCAGCCTGGCCAACGTGGTGAAACCCTGCTCTACCAAAAATACAAAAATTAGCCAGGTGTGGTGGCACATGCCTGTAATCCCAGCTACTGGGGAGGCTGAGGCAGGAGAATTGCTTCAACCCGGGAGAGAGAGGTTGCTGTGAGGCGTGATCGCTGCACTGCACTCCAGCCTGGGTGACAGAGCAAGATTTCATCTCAAAAAAAAAAAAAAAAAAAAAAAAAAAATCCATTAAAGGCATGAGCCACAATTTATTTGTCTATTCACCTGCCAATGGACATTAAGGCTATTTCCAACTCTTGACTACTATGAATAATGCTTCACTGAACATGGGAGTACACATATGTCTTTGAGAAACTGATTTCAGTTACTTTGATTTTCAATTTTTTGAGGAACATTCATACTGTTTTCAGTAGTAGCTGCACTATTTTACAGTCCCACCAATAATATGCAAGGGTTCCAATTTCTCCACATCCTTTCTCCAACACTTGTTATTTTCTGCTAGTTTGTTTCTTTGATAATGGCCATCCTCAGAAGTGTGAGCTGATATTTCATTTTGGTTTTGAATGGCCATTTCCCTGACGATTAGTGACGCTGAGCATCGTTTCATGTATCTGTGGGCCATTTGAATGTGTTCTTTGAAGAAATGTCTATTCAAGTCCACTTCCACTTTTTAATTGGGTTATTATTACTTTTTTTTTTTTTTTGCTATTGAGTTTTAGGAGTTTCTTACATTTTTAGATATTGAGTCCTTATTAGATATAGGGTGGCTAATATTTTCTCCCGTTCCATAGGTAATCTTTTAACTCTCTTAACTGTTTCTTTTTCTGTACAAAAGCCTCACTAGCCTATTTTTTTGCTTTTGCTGCCTGTACTTTTGTGGTCATATAAATGAAACTACTCAGACTATAAATGTCTATACTCAACTATAAATGTATTTGTATAAATAGGAGGAAAGCACAGTACAAAACAAAGCAACTTGCTATGGATTCTTTCCAGACATTTGCCCAATATTTAATCTGGTGCTCAGTTACATTTTACTTAGGGTATCTTGCTCTTTGTCAGTTGCAAAATATCCCATATGAGATCTTCAGATACTTGTTACATTTTTAAAAAATGCTAGGGGGCCCTATTTCTGATTAGATTACCCTTCAAAAATCCTACTATTCTGCACATGTGCTTACCATACTGGATGGCCTAATATACCAAATTAGTCAAATTAATATTCACAAGCAGAAGCTCTCTTAGTACTTGGTGCTAAAATCTATTGATATCCTGTTTCTTGAATTATTCAAACATACATCATTATCAATTTTTATAAGTGTGTTTTATAAATTATAAATAGGCGATCATTTAAGGATACATTCCTTTGCAAGTTCATCTAAAAATCAGCTCATCTTTGAATTCAGTCGGGGCACTGGAGGCTTGTAAGACTATTTGGTTAGAGCAGGGTTACGGTGGGGACACAGTTGTGTAGTTAAGTTCCTGAGTCCTACACTGGGGTCGTAATGAACAGGTATCACAGTAGCATTCAAGAGACAATGTCTAACTGTGCTAGTGTGGAGCAAGGTGTGTTGTGAAGGGTGCTATAAACACATTATCTTGTTCATCCTGCAGCATACCCTTCCCATGGTATCATTTTTACGTTATTGTTATATAAACTGACATTATTCCCAATCTTGTAGATGGCTAACACTAAAAAATGTTAGTAACTAGCAGCAAGTATTCTGGAAAAAGCTGGCAGAATCACATACATCACTCCTGCATACAGAAACAGGACAAGACGTTATCGCTCTCCTTACGGAGGTTAGAGAGTCTGGAAGTCCTAGACCTCAGACCTGGAAAGATCTAAAACGTCCTCCAGTCCAGCTATATTCTTTGCCAACATTGTGACTGTACTAGGAATGTAGCTCTCCTGACAAGATCTCCATATTAAATTCTGGCTTTGTACCAGGGTATTTCATAAGGAAATCCCTGACAAATGTAGCGTCTGATGCTAAAGAACAGAGACCACTGTGATTGGAAGCAAAGCAAATCAGATCAAGTGAAAACAGGGAATTTGTAGATGTGATTAATGCAAAAGACAGCTTATTTAAGGGACAAACAGACAAGAATTTTTTTAAATAAAATAACAATAAATAATAGCTGCAACTTTAAAACAATAACAATAATGACGACAAAACTGTTATTGTTGACTTGTGCCAGGCACAGTACTAAATTCTTTACATATATCATCTCACTTAGTCTTCAAAACAAACCCAAGGACAAAGCTATTATAATCTCCTATTTTCCAAAACATAATACTAAGTCTCAGTGAGGTAAAATCTTTTGGCCAAGGACACAAAGCCAAAAAGTGGTGATACCTGGATTCAGAACCATCTTAGATGAATTCTGAAACTCAACTTCTCACCCACTGTAGTACACAGCGTACTTAAAAGTCAGGAAAGAAAAAAACAGGGATTTGGTTCCTTCACTCGATATCCGTATGTATCCCAGATTCTAAGTGCCAGTCCAGGTGGGAATGGGCAGGTATGTGACCCTGTTTTAAATCATTACATTGTTTTAGTGCAAAACAAATAAGCCATTATAGAAAAAAAGCAGCATGTCTGTTTACAGATACAAATACAACTTCAAAAAGCTTTTCTAGGCACGGGAGATTAAAAGTTTGAACTATAATTACATTTCCAGATGGTCTCTGAATATGAAAAACAAATTAAAATCTAATGCATATAGTATTATTTTTAATTTTCTTAGAAGTAGTCAAAAGAGTTAAAAGGCAGAATTTGCTGCCATTTCTAAATTCCAAACCTTTGTTTGTACCCATACACTAGCAGGCAAATCAAGAGCAATGCACACAGTCATGAAATCCACCAGGATGCTCAGGTGCTGAGGTAGCCAGAGATTATTTTCCATGAACTAAACTTGAGCAACTGGTGATGTCCCTCCTTTCCAATCCAAGTTGTGATTCTAGGAAATATCCATTAGTGACAGAGAGGAAAATCTTTTTAAAAGAGGAATAGGGTCTGGCGTGTGTGTGTTTGTGTGTGAAACGTGAAAAGCTACATTGCAATTTTCTGGGAAGCCATTTACATTAAACAGAGGGGAAATACTTACTACATCTACTACTAGCATTGTCTGCTTTACATCATTGGCAACATCATGTCATCATCACCAACATCTTTATAAATACATACAAGAATTCCCATTTGAAAGCCAGATTGTTTTCTCAACTCTACAAGGGTCCATGGAGTTTGAGATGACCAAGTAGTAAAGCTGCTTTGAGAGCTGAGAGTCAGAAGTTTCTGGACCCTTTAAAGGGCAGAAGGAAGAGCTGCCCTCCGTTTGGAGACCCAGTCACCACTGTACACCTTGCACTCACCTGACTCTGTATGCAAATCATGTTTTTTATTTCATAATAAAAGCATCATTGTGTTAGTCCCTTTCAATTTTGAAGTCCAGTTCTCTAGTAAAGGCCAAGATGGCCTCTGAACAAGGTTCTGCATGGCCAAGTAGGGAGTGCATATATTCCTAGAAATCCCCCACATCAAATTACTTTTTTTCATCTCTCTGTGCCCATCTGCCCTGCCTTTCTTGGATAGAAACTTTGAATTTTTGAATTTTTTGAACTGAAGTTACTTGTTAATCCGTTTAAGAAAATTCTTGCATCCTTGCAGCTGTAGGATCTGTGCTGGTTGGTGAACCTGATGCTTGTCTACAGTAAGATTTACTCCCTCCAAGGCTCATTTTGATTCACTCAGACTCTGGATTTAAGACTCTCTCTCATGTGCCCCCACACTGTAATCCTGTAGGTACATCATTATCAACCACAATCTCCTACTCACTACCATTTTCCTCCCATAATTGTACCTCTATGAAGATTAACAAAACCTCATTGCCTAAGCAGAGATGACTATCCCTGTGCTTCCTAAACTTTAATAAGCACATGAAACATCAAGAGAGCTGGTTATAACACAGACGGCTGGCTCTCAGCCCTGAGACTCTGATATAATAAGTCTGGGTGGGTCTGGGTGAAACCTAGAAATGTGCATTTCTTCTAAGCTCCATGGCCCCTTTGATGGTGGCTATCCAGGAACCACACTTTGTGTAGCACTGACCTTGCCTGTTTCCCTGCACCACACCTCTCCCAAGTCCCTGTGCTCCAAGGTTAGTGCCAGGAATAGAAACCCAAATCTTACAGCTCTTATCACTATACCACAAAATCCTTTTGATTTCAGCTAAATATTGGAAAAGGGGGTCAGAATATTCTTTGCGTTCCCAGAACACAGTTCACTGTGGTAGATGGGTTCAGTCTTGGTATCAGACTATTCAAGACAGTTGAATAGTTCCAGGATGACAATGCTAAACACAGTGTGGCAGCCTTTCTACTAAGTGTGCTCAATGCTCATAAAGACAACATGATAACTAAAGATAGTGATTTAATAAAAACAGTTGTTGTATATTTACATTTGCCCGAGTATTTTGCATAATTCTATGTGTGGATATTTTTTTCACAAAGCACATCTAATTCTACATGTATAATCCCTAATATTTCCTATTTTTATGTATTTGGTTTAAAATGGAGAGAAAAATCACTAGATACAGGCATTGAGCAAAGCTGTACTTCTAAACACAATACTGTATTTCTACTCCAGAATTGTAATTTTTTCTTTTTTCTTTTTTTTTTGAAATGGAGTCTCACTCTGCTGCCCAGGCTGGAGTGCAGTGGCATGATCTCAGCTCACTGAAACCTCTGCCTCCTGGGTTCAAACAGTTCTCCTGCCTCAGCCTCCAAAGTAGCTAAGATTATAGGCACCCACCACCACACCTATCTCACTTTTTTGTGTTTTTAGTAGAGATGCGTTTTTACCATGTTGGCCAGGCTGGTTTTGCACCCCTGACCTCAAGTGATCCGCCTGCCTTGGCCTCCCAAAGTGCCAGGATTACAGGTGTGAGCCACCGTGCCCAGCCTACAACTGTAATTTATAATTTGCGAACTAATTTCAACAACGTAGAGTGATATTTATGAATAGAATTATTAAACCTAAGATTACCTTTAAATTTCCCAGAAAAGTGTTTTCTGTTTCCATCCTATTCAAAAACAGATTAGCAATGTTAATATGTAAATGAATAATTAATTAAATAGAGCAATCATTCTGATCCTTTAATTTCTTACTCAAGAAAGCCAGAAATAAACATGTTAAGATAGGAGTCACTTTCTCAGAAAGTAAAACCTGGGACTATACAAGATCACACAGGAAGGAAGTGTGGAGGAGAAGAATGTGGAACTTGGCAAAAAAGGAGAATCAGACATGCCACACTTTATGAGTTCACAGGACAAATACGACTACCATCAAAATAAATAATAGCTGAAGAAATGTCCATGGATTTGGCAACTAGGGCCATTAGAGGCTTTAGAAAGAGTAAATCCAATGGATTGAGAAGCTTCAAGTCATAACACAGTTAAATATGATACAGAAATAAAAACAATATATGATAGAGAAATAATAAGGACACCAACCACTCATAATTGTGAAGTCTGGCAGTACAAGAAATGGAAGGCACGAGATGGTAGCTGGGAATGACAGCAAGCTCCTTGGCAGAGTTTTTCATGGTGGGGGAGAAAAGGGTTTATGGTAAATCCCAGTGGGAAAAGTGGAAGATGAGATCTACTTTCCATAGTAACAGAGTAGAAGGGATGGGGGGCACTGACAGAAGATTACGCTCAAGTCAGGATGTTAGCCAAATCGTCCTCGAACACTGGTAGATTGTCTCATTGTATTATTGTTCACAAATATTCATAATCCCCTCATTCCATGGGAGGAGTGCATGTTTACCTCCATCAGCACTAGGCTTGACCATGTGAGCTGCGTTAGCCAACGAGACAGAAGCAGCTATGAAACAAGCTATACCTGTGCAGAAGCTTTAAGTGCGAATAGGTTTGGCTTAGTTTTCTCTTCTGCCATGAGAATAAGCATGTGCCATGCACAGGCTATATGAAGACGTGTGGACCAGAGCTAATCAGAGCAGAGTGGGGCTGGCAAAACACAAACTTACATAGACTTGTATAGATAGACTTATAATAGGATAAGTCTATCTAGATGCCAACACGTAATGTAAATGAGAAAATGATTCTTATACACCACTCTGATTTGGGGAGTTATTACCAAAAAAAATGGCCAACACACAAAAAGAAATATGTAAAGACAAATACAGGAGAGACTTCCTTAAACACCAAGCAAAAATAATGTTTCTTTTTTTTCATAAGCACCAATTATTTTACTTAGGATAGTCAGGTTAGTATATAGAAATATCATCCTTTTAATTTTTAAATGGCTTTTTGGGGATATAATTACTGTAGCTTAAACACCACCTGTTGAATGTGTGCAATTCAATGATTATTAGTACATTTACAGAGTGATGCAACCACTATCATATCAAATGTTAAGATATTTCCTATTGCAAAAATACAATAAACCTTGTACTTGTAAACTGCCATTATCAACCCAACTACCCAATCCTAGACAATCACTAATCTACTTTGTGTCCTAATTAAATTTGTGAATTTTTGACCTTCTTATGAATGAAATCGTACAATACGCAATCTTTTGAGTTTGGCTTCTTTCATTTATCATAGCAGATGAACCTCAAAAACGTTAGGCATTTTTTTTTAGGGCAGGACAGAATACATTTTTGAAATGTTTAAATGGTAGGGTTTTTTCTTATTTTTATTTTTTGAGAAGGAGTCTCCTTTTGTCGCCGGGGCTGGAGTGCGGTGGTCCGATCTCAGCTCACTGCAAGCTCTGCCTCCCAGGTTCACATCATTCTCCTGCCTCAGCTTCCCGAGTAGTTGGGACTACAGGTGTGTGCCACCACACCTGGCTAATTTTTGTATTTTTAGTAGAGCAGGGTTTCACCATGTTGGCCAGGCTGGTCTCGAACTCCCAACATTGTGATCCGCCCGCCTCAGCCTCCCAAAGTGCAAGGATTACAGGCATGAGCCACTGTGCCCGACCTTTTTTTTTTTTTTTTTTTTTTTTTTTTTTGAGACAGAGTTTTGCCCTTGTTGTCCAGGCTGGAGTGCAATGGCACGACCTCGGCTCACAGCAACCTCTGCCTCCCTGGTTCAAGTAATTCTCCTGCCTCAGACTCCCAAGTAGCTGGGATTACAGGCATGCACCACCACGCCCAGCTAATTTTCTCTTTTTTTTTTTTCTCCAATGCCCGACCTCGGGTGATCCGCCCGCCTTTGCCTCCCAAAGTGCTGGGATTACAGGCGTGAGCCACCGCGCCCTGCCAGTTCTTTTTTACTATGTGCCAAGACTATACACTAGTTCATATCCTCTCTCCCCCCTTCCTCTCTGTCTATATGTGTGTATTTGTATGTCTGTGTGTATACATATATTTACATATAAATATATGTATGTACCAAACCTCATAACCCTGAGTTAAAGGTATTTTTGTTCCTATATTTCAGACAAAGAAATTGAAGCACAATTATTTAATTCAGTTTCCACAATTCTAGAGCTCTTAAGTGCCAACACCAGTATTGAAAATCAAGTCTGTTTGATTTTTACGTTTTTTTCCACTCTATCACATCACCTATTAATTTCAAAGGACTGTTTCTCTAAAAATGTCAGTTATCTAAGGATATTAAATTGGATAGTGGATATCCTTTAACTTTATACTATGAGCCGTTCTCCATTGTCTTGCACCAAAAGAGAAACGTAAGAAAACTATACTGTGCTTTCGAAATAGGCAAAGTAATTTAAAAAGCAGATAGAGTCGAAAGTAATAACAAAAGGAGCCTGTCTGAATATTGAAATGTAATCCACTTTGCCCAATCAATTATTTCCTAAATAAAATAATACTATAAAAGATTAGAAGGTTCTTGTCTATTGTTTTTAATTATTTCCAAGCTTAAACTGGCATGGCATATAAAAGGATATAATAGGATAAGTCTAAAATACTTCAAAGTAATTTTCAGGAGACACACAAGCCAACACTCAGTGTAATCTCAAATAACTGGAGCAGTCTTGTGATTGCTGAACTCCTAAATTTCAACCAGTTAACAGAGGTTCTTGTGCCCTATTAAAGAGCTTAGTATCCATGGTAGTAAAGGGATTCGTAAGCATTTTAGGATTCATGCTATTACGTTCAGACTAATTATGCATCTTAAAAATGTATTCTTCAAATCCCAGAGGGGATTTGATTGAGGATTTCTGACAATTAATTCCAATCACCCCAGAGTAGTCCCATTTTCCTTATCCCTGCTTACATCATTGCACACTTGGCCTCACCATAGTTTCAGATGTCCCAGAGTCATTGCAGACTCTACCAGAGTCTTGGCACTTTTAAGCTAACTAGTAGCTAAATTCAATTGATTCAACTTTCTCAAAGTTTTCTGAATCCACACATTCCATTCCTGTCCCCTTGGTTTATGCCTTATTCCTCTATGTTCCCTAACTGATCTCCCTAATTTCAGCCTTGACATTCATCAACTTATTTCATTTCTGTGTTGCCAAATTGTCTTTCCAGAGCAATTTCTGTTCTCATCTCTTGCCTGCTAAAAACCATCAAGGTTCCACAATGCCCAATAAATGCCACCACCTGAAGGTCAGCCTTCTAAAATGTGATTCAAATGACTTTATGTCTTGTGTTATACTCAGCTAATTCTCTCTGTATAGCATAAGTGGTCAAAGGCATGGGCTCTGAGGTCTTTGAGTTTAAATACTTGCTCGGACATGTAATAGGAAAATTACCAATGACAAAAGGGATAATACAATCCAGTTAATGAGTCTCTGTGCTCATATATGTTAAAGCCCTTAGTGGTCTATGTTGGCATTATTATTGTTATATATCTCAATAAACCTATTTCTTGTCTCACTGCCTTGGTCATGTTCTTTCTTCTGGAACCCAACTCTGCTCGTGAGACTTCACTTGACATTTCTTTCCTGAACTCCTTGTGTGGATTTGGTATTCCCATGTCTCAGGTCACAGTTGAGGTTCTTGTTCTCCTTATTCTCCTGGTGCTCTCTGGGGATCTTTGCCATCAGTCCTTATGGTTCTCCATATGGAATCCCCACACTTTGCCTCCTTTTTGATTTTATGGACCTTTTTGAACACCAGTTTCTGTAACACTAGTTCATGTGTGGTTTTATACTCAGATTCTGCTGTTCACCCTGGCCCAGAAATAGTGCCAGACTTACCATCCATCCTTTCCAAAAGGGAAAGTCTGGATGAATTAACTGGATGAACTCGGAACTCACGTCAAATGACATTTATTCCATAAAGCTTATTTTGATTCTTTTCAAAAAACTTTACTATTTTTTATTGTGGTATAATATACATTACATGAAATTTCTTATTTGACCATTTTTAAGTATACTCTTCAGTGTTATTAAGTACATTGTTGTGTGACCATTATCAGTATCATTTCCAGAACTTTTTCATCATCCCAAACTGAATCTCTGTAACTGTCAAACAATAACTTCCCATTTCCCTCTACACATATCCCTTGGCAACCAACATTCTACTCTTTGTCTCTATGAATTTGATTACTTTTGGTACCTCATATAAGGAGAGTCATTCAGTATTTGACCTTTTTGGATAGGTTTGTTTTACTTAGCATAATGTCTTCAAGATGCATTCATACTGTAGCATGTGTTAGGATTTTCTTCCTTTTTAAGGCTGAACAATATTCCATTGTGTGTATATACCATATTCTGTTCATGTATTCATCCATCAAGGGACTCTTGGATTGACTTTATCTTTGGCTATTGTGAATACTGCTGCTATGAACATGAGTGTATCAATATCTCTTGAAGTCCCTGCTTTCAATTATTTTGGGTATATACCTACAAGTGAAATTGCTGGATCATAAAGTAGTTTTATTTTTAATTTTTTGAGGAACTTACATACTACTCCACAGTGGCTGCAATATTTTACATCCTTACCAGCGGTGCACAAGGGATCCCATTTCTCCACATTCTCACCAAAACTTGTTTTTTGTTTTGTTGTTTTTTCTGTTTTGCTTTGTTTTTCATAGTAGCCATCCTCATGGCTGTGAGGGACTATGTTGTCATGGTTTTGATTTGCCTTGCCCTAATGATTGTTGATGTTGAGTATCTTTTCATGTTCTTATTGGCCATTTGGATATTTTCTTTGGAGAAATGTCTATTCAAGTTCTTTGCTCTGTTTTTTAAATCAAGTTTTTTTATTTGTTTGTTTGTTTTTTTTTTTTTGTCAAGTTGTAGGAACTCTATATATTTTGGACCTTAACTGCTTATCAGATGTGTAATTTTCAAATGTTTTCTCCCATTCCATGGGTTACCTTTTCACTCTATTGATAACATTCTTTAATGCATGGAAGTTTTTAATTTTGTTTTTTTTTTTATTTTTTTTATTTTTATTTATTATTATTATTTTTTAATTTATTTATTATTATTATACTTTAAGTTGTAGGGTACATGTGCATAACGTGCAGGTTTGTTACATATGTATACTTGTGCCATGTTGGTCTGCTGCACCCATCAACTCGTCATTTACATCAGGTATAACTCCCAATGCAATCCCTCCCCCCTCCCCCCTCCCCATGATAGGCCCCGGTGTGTGATGTTCCCCTTCCTGAGTCCAAGTGATTTCATTGTTCAGTTCCCACCTATGAGTGAGTGGTTTTCTGTTCTTGTGATAGTTTGCTAAGAATGATGGTTTCCAGCTGCATCCATGTCCCTACAAAGGATGCAAACTCATCCTTTTTTATGGCTGCATAGTATTCCATGGTGTATATGTGCCACATTTTCTTAATCCAATCTGTCACTGATGGACATTTGGGTTGATTCCAAGTCTTTGCTATTGTGAATAGTGCTGCAATAAACATACGT